>NC_057809.1:203534863-203538262 GCF_018294505.1 Triticum aestivum
GCCCTCATACATGCGGGGTGGTGTGGTGGCATGTCCGAAGAGGCGGCACACGTCTCCGGGGTGTGCCCCCCCTCACAGACGGCGCCGCCGCCGGCACCTGGAGGGGGGAAACGGACGCGTCGGGTCTACACGGAGGGGATCTTGTTGTGGGTCTGGCCCGGATGTTGCTCCGAAGTGTTCCTATGGGCTGACCTAACACAACCGGGCGGGGAGGTCCGCTGGTTAAAGCCCGTCCGTGCAAAGTCAAAGGGCTAGATCCCGTGGTCAAACGCTACAGGGTTAGGTGGGACGGGGGCCCTGGGGGGGAGCAATGCCACCGGAGCGTCGCACCGGGCCCTCATACATGTGGGGTGGTGTGGTGGCATGTCCGAAGAGGCGGCACGCGTCTCCGGGGCATGCCCCCCCCTCACGGACGACGATGACACGGTAGTAGACGTCCTGCGGTAACGATGCGGCGTGAATATTATTAAATACTCGGAGCGCGATAAAATCATGAGTTTTTTTGCACGACGTGGGCACATGTGCTGTAGGAATGATGGTATTTTTTTCATAATTTTTGGTGATGGAGAAGTATCCGAAAAATTCCCTCTACGTGGATTGCCCTTCGCGCGTGTACGGCTGTGGCCGGCGGCCTCCAGGGGCTAGCATGCCGCCAAATCTTGCGTAGGCGGCCTCTCACAAGTCTGGAAGTGTTATGGCGGTTGCAAACGCCCAACACGCGTGTCTGGGGTGTGCCCCCCTCACGGACGGCGCCGCTGCCGGCACCTGGAGGGGGGAAACGAACGCGTCGGGTCTACACGGAGGGGATCTTGCTGTGGGTCTAGCCCGGTTGTTGATCCAAAGTGTTTCTATGGGCTGACATAACACAACCGGGCGGGGAGGTCCGTTGGTCAAAGCCCGTCCGTGCAAAGTCGAAGGGGTAGATCCCGTGGTCAAACGCTACAGGGTTAGGCGGGACGGGGGCCCTGGGGGGGGGGGGGTAGCAATGCCACCGGAGCGTCGCACCAGGCCCTCATACATGCGGGGTGCTGTGGTGGCATGTCTGAAGAGGCGGCACGCGTCTCCAGGGCGTAGCCTCCCCTCACGAACGGCGATGACACAGTAGTAGACGTTCTGCGATAATGACGCGGTGTGAATATTATTAAATACTCAAAGCGCGATAAAATCATGAGTTTTTTTGCACGACGTGGGCACATGTGCTATAGGAACGATGGTATTTTTTCATAATTTTTGGTGATGGAGAAGTATCCAAAAAAATTCCCTCTATGCGGATTGCCCTTCGTGCGTCTACGGTTGTGGCCGGCGGCCTCCGGGGGCTAGCATGCCGCCAAATCTTGCGTAGGCGGCCTCTCACAAGTCTGGAAGTGTTGTGGCGGTTGCAAACGCCCGGCACGCGTGTCCGGGGTGTGCCCCCCCTCACGGACGGCGCCACCGCCGGCACCTGGAGGGGGAAACGAACGCGTCGGGTCTACACGGAGGGGATCTTGCTGTGGGTCTGGCCCGGTTGTTGCTCCAAAGTGTTCCTATGGGCTGACCTAACACAACCGGGCGGGGAGGTCCATTGGTCAAAGCCCGTCCGTGCAAAGTCAAAGGGGTAGATCCCGTGGTCAAACGCTACAGGGTTAGGCGGGAAGGGGGCCCTGAGGGTAGCAATGCCACCGGAGCGTCGCACCGGGCCCTTAGACATGCGAGGTGATGTGGTGGCATGTCCTAAGAGGCGGCACGCATCTCCAGGGCGTGGCCCCCCCTCACGGACGGCGATGACACGGTAGTAGACGTTCTGCGATAACGATGCGGCGTGAATATTATTAAATACTCGAAGCGCGATAAAATCATGAGTTTTTTTGCACGACGTGGGCACATGTGCTGTAGGAATGATGGTATTGTTTCATAATTTTTGGTGATGAAGAAGTATCCGAAAAATTCCCTCTACGTGGATTGCCCTTCACGCATGTACGGCTGTGGCCGGTGGCCTCCGGGGGCTAGTATGCCGCCAAATCTTGCGTATGCGGCCTCTCACAAGTCTGGAAGTGTTATGGCAGTTGCAAACGCCCGGCACGCGTGTCCGGGGTGTGCCCCCCTCACGGACGGCGCCGCTGCCGGCACCTGGAGGGGGGAAACGAACGCGTCGGGTCTACACGGAGAGGATCTTGCTGTGGGTCTGGCCCGGTTGTTGATCCAAACTGTTCTATGGGCTGACATAACATAACCGAGCGGGGAGGTCCGTTGGTCAAAGCCCGTCCGTGCAAAGTCAAAGGGGTAGATCCCGTGGTCAAACGCTACAGGGTTAGGCGGGACGGGGGCCCTGGGGGGGGGGTAGCAATGCCACCGGAGCGTCGCACCAGGCCCTCATACATGCGGGGTGGTGCGGTGGCATGTCCGAAGAGGCGGCATACGTCTCCGGGGCGTGGCCCCCCCTCACGGACGGCGATGACACAGTAGTAGACGTTCTGCGATAACGACGCGGCGTGAATATTATTAAATACTCGGAGCGCGATAAAATCATGAGTTTTTTTGCACGACGTGGGCACATGTGCTATAGGAACGATGGTATTTTTTCATAATTTTTGGTGATGGAGAAGTATCCAAAAAATTCCCTCTACGCGGATTGCCCTTCGTGCGTCTACGGCTGTGGCCGGCGGCCTCCGGGGGCTAGCATGCCGCCCAATCTTGCGTAGGCGGCCTCTCACAAGTCTGGAAATGTTGTGGCGGTTGCAAATGCCTGGCACGCGTGTCCGGGGTGTGCCCCCCTCACAGACGGCGCCGCCGCCGGCACCTGGAGGGGGGAAACGGACGCGTCGGGTCTACACGAAGGGGATCTTGCTGTGGGTCTGGCCCGGTTGTTGCTCCAAAGTGTTCCTATGGGCTGACCTAACACAACCGGGCGGGGAGGTCCGCTGGTCAAAGCCCGTCCGTGCAACGTCAAAGGGCTAGATCCCGTGGTCAAACGCTACAGGGTTAGGCGGGACGGGGGCCCTCGGGGGTAGCAATGCCATCGGAGCGTCGCACCGGGCCCTCATACATGCGGGGTGGTGTGGTGGCATGTCCGAAGAGGCGGCACACGTCTTCGGGGCGTGGCCCCCCACTCACGGACGACGATGACACGGTAGTAGACGTTCTGCGGTAATGATGCGGCGTGAATATTATTAAATACTTGGAGCACAATAAAATCATGAGTTTTTTTGCACCACGTGGGAACATGTGCTATAGGAACGATGGTATTTTTTCATAATTTTTGGTGATGGAGACGTATCCGAAAAATTCCCTCTACGTGGATTGCCCTTCGCGCGTGTACGGCTGTGGTCGGCGGCCTCCGCGGGCTAGCATGCTGCCAAATCTTGCGTAGGCGGCCTCTCACAAGTCTGGAAGTGTTGTGGCGGTTGCAAACGCCCGGCACGC
>NC_057809.1:203538601-203539559 GCF_018294505.1 Triticum aestivum
ACACAGAGGGGATCTTGCTGTGGGTCTGGCCCGGTTGTTGCTCCAAAGTGTTCCTATGGGCTGACCTAACACAACCGGGCGGGGAGGTCCACTGGTCAAAGGCCGTCCGTGCAAAGTCAAAGGGGTAGATCCCGTGGTCAAACGCTACAGGGTTAGGCGGGAAGGGGGCCCTGGGAGGGTAGCAATGCCACCGGAGCGTCGCATCGGGCCCTCATACATGCGGGGTGGTGTGGTGGCATGTCCGAAGAGGCGGCACGCGTCTCTGGGGCGTGGCCCCCCTCACGGACGACGATGAGACGGTAGTAGACGTTCTGCGATAACGATGCGGCGTGAATATTATTAAATATTCGGAGCGCGATAAAATCATGAGTTTTTTTGCACGACGTGGGCACATGTGCTATAGGAACGATGGTATTTTTCATAATTTTTGGTGATGGAGAAGTATTCGAAAAATTCCCTCTACGCGGATTGCCCTTCTCGCGTCTACGGCTGTGGCCGGCGGCCTCCGGGGGGCAGCATGCCGCCAAATCTTGCGTAGGCGGCCTCTCACAAGTCTGGAAGTATTGTGGCGGTTGCAAACGCCCGACACGCGTGTCCGGGGTGTGCCTCCCTCACGGACGGCGCCGCCGCCGGCACCTGGAGGGGGAAACGGACGCGTCGGGTCTACACGGAGGGGATCTTGCTGTGGGTCTGGCCCGGTTGTTGCTCCAAAGTGTTCCTATGGGCTGGCCTAACACAACCGGGTGGGGAAGTCCGCTGTTCAAAGCCCGTCCGTGCAAAGTCAAAGGGCTAGATCCTATGGTCAAACGCTACAGGGTTAGGCGGGACGGGGGCCCTGGGGGTAGCAATGCCATCGGAGCGTCGTACCGGGCCCTCATACATGCGGGGTGGTGTTGTGGCATGTCCGAAGAGGCGACACGCATCTCCGGGGTGTGCCCCCATCACGGACGGCACCCCT
>NC_057809.1:203539569-203541217 GCF_018294505.1 Triticum aestivum
TGTTGCTCCTAGGTGTCCCTCTGGGCTGACCTGACACAATCGGGTGGAGAGGTCCACTAGTCAAAGCCCATCCGTAGGAAGTCAAAGGGTTAGATCTCGTGGTCAACCGCTCCAGGGTTAGGTGGGACGGGGTCCCTAGGGGGTAGCAATGCCACCGGAGTGTCGTACCAGGCCCTCATACAAGCAGGGTGGTGTTGTGGCATGTCCGAAGAGGCGGCACGCATCTTCGGGGTGTGGCCCCCCTAACGGACGGCACCGCCGCCGGCACCGGGAGGGGGGAAACGGACGTGTCGGGTCTACACGGTGTGGATATGTAGCAGTGGGTTTGGCCCGGATGTTGCTCCCAGGTGTCCCTCTGTCGATGACCCCCTCCCCCTTCACTCACCTGACGAACTAAGCTACCCCCGCCCCCACCCCCACCCTCACCGTCGACGACCTCCTCCCCCTTTTCACTCACCTGACGGACTAAACTCCAGATCGAGCACGCGATCGAGGGCGGCCATGGCGCTCCCATACCCGCGACCAGGCCACGGCCTTGGCGGACGAAGCTGCTCGAATTCGGCGCCTCCCCTCCCCTCCCCTCTGTGTGGTTCTGGGAGAGGAGAGGGCTGAGCGGTTTAAAAAAATAAAAAATCTATATGAAATAATAATACATAAAAAAGGAAAATTATAACTATAAAAAAATTAAAAATCTATATAAAAAAATATATAACTATAAGAAAACATTAAAAAAATTATATAAAATAAAATAGGAAAATAAAATCCGTCCGTGCAAAGTCAAAGGGCTAGATCCCGTGGTCAAACGCTACAGGGTTAGGCAGGATGGGGGCCCTGGGGGTAGCAATGCCACCAGAGTGTCGCACCGGGCCCTCATACATGCGGGGTGGTGTGATGGCATGTCCGAAGAGGCGGCACGCGTCTCCGGGGCGTGGCCCCCCTCACGGACGGCGATGACACGGTAGTAGACGGATCAGGCACTCGCATAATTACCAGATCAGGCACTCGGTAACGGTACCCCTCAGTCAGTTGCTCTCCTATGTATCACCTTTCGCGAGACCATAGAAAATATTTATATCATAAAGAAATGTTGCTGACCATAGAAAAAATTTGGTTCAGAAAAAAATATACGTAATATTTTAGAAAATTGTTGTACAATATAAAAAAGATCATGTCATTAAAAATAATGTTTCAAACCATTAAAGAAAATGTATAGTACATTTTAAATAATGTTCATGCATGTAAAAAATATGTATACCATGTATCATTTTTAATATAATTATATACCATGTATCATTCAAAAAAATTCAAGAACGTGTATTTGAAAATATTTAATATGTACGTGTATATAAAAAAGTATTTTATATATATACGAAACTTTTCAATGCGCATGAAAATAATATACACTAAAAATATATTTGAAGACAGTTAATAATATATGCCAAGTGTGTAATTAACATGTATACGGCTAGTTTGTAATTAATATGGATAAAAAAATACACATATGCCTACGGCTTAGCCGTCGGCATATATGCCACGTGGCGTGATTAATATATGCAGGTCCCCTTATCCACTCGCGCCCACCCTCCTCCACTCGTTCTTTCCCACACCCGCAGCTGCAGCCTCATCCACTCGCACCATCCGCCGATCG
>NC_057809.1:203541800-203558622 GCF_018294505.1 Triticum aestivum
CGCCACGCCAGCTCTCTGCCGCCCGCCCGCCGCCGCTCCACCCACGTCGTCGCCATCTCATCTCCACCCCAGCTCTCTGCCCCGCAACGAACCGGGCCCTGCCCCGCCTCGGCCCCTCTTCGAGCACGCCTGGCCACGGCTCCGGCCAGCCCGCGACCCTGCCCGTCCGGCCCTGGTGCTAGCTCCGGTCGGCGGCCTTCTCTGCTTCTCCGACCGACCACGACCAGCCCCGTCCCTCCCGTCCCCTCCATCGTCGTGACGCCCCTCTGCCCGGTGAGCTATGCTCTTTTTTCATTTTTCCTACTGTGACATTCATAGTTTCATGTTTATTTGCTGCAAATAACTACTATGTATGGACATGTGTAACTTATCTTCACAAAGACAAGTGATGTAATTGTTAGCATTGTTCTCTTCTAGATTTTATGTCCGTTAGCCTAATATTTGTACCAATATGATATATAATGGATTATGACAATATATGCATGTGAGATTAATGGATGTTGTATTCAGCCCCTAAGTCTATTCACATATGCATGCAAAACAATTTTTTGAGTTGATGTTTGTGTCGTGTTCTTTGAGTTGTTGACGTCTAGAGATGGCATGGATAGGAGGTGGAGCTGTGTCTAAATCCTTGCTATGTGACATTTAGTTTCTAAAATAGTTGTGTGAGATGTGCTCCAAAATTGGCATATGATGAGTGGTTATTTAATCATGATGATCTTGCTAAAAAAATTGACGGACAATATTGGACACTTGACGAAATATGATTTTTATATAGTTTAAAGTGTCAATGCTTAACCTATTTTTTTGCACTTGGTCGAATTAACAGGATTTGTGGTGTTCCATCTTCGTGGAGTGACGTCGACGTTGGAGGTGTTGGTCCACGATCGTCCCTCCTTTGATCGACTACATCCTCTACATCGGAGGGTGAGCAACAATTCCATGACCTCGTCCACTTTTTTTCCATGTCACTAGATTAAATTTTCGCATCAAGTCACGTAACCTAGGTCTCTCGTCCGAAAGGGTTGCATCGATAAATATGCATTCAATTGCATATTTATCACCGCAGCTCTTTCGGATTGTCTAGCGCTTTCCACGGACAGCCCGAGGATGTGTAGATTGGATACGTTGTTCATGCTCTACCCCGTTTCGAGACAGGATTTCGGCGGCGCCTCCCTGTTGTTCTCCGGATGCACATTCTCTCGGCATTTTGCCGAGACGTGTATTTGGAGAACAGCGGGGAGGTGCTGCCAAAATTTTGTCTCGGAATGGGGTAGAGCATGGACAACGTACTCAATCTACACATTCTCGGGTGGGATTAGGACCCATCTTTACCTATTAGAGATGTAGGTGGATTAAATGTCGATTCTCGTCAACCTTGTAAAAAATAAAATATTGATGACGGCAAGACCGAGGAGCACCTGGGGTCTTACATTCATCACTATCAGGAGTTGCATCCGGATGTTCCTGTTGCTGAGGTCGCCCAGTCTCAGATCGACGACATGGCGGTGGTGGCCATCCAGGGGAAGAAGAATGGCTGGTATCCGTGTTTCGACGGCTTGATCACTCCTTCGATCTCGTACACACAGCTTCGGGCTACCAACCTGAGCCAGTTAGAGAGTACGGGGCGTTCACAGACTCCCTTAGCCCGCCAGCATGCTGTAAGTACTTCCTCTTTATATTTTTCTATCTATCATTCTAAGTTTATTTTCAGCATTGCTCACTTAGAAACAACCTAAATTATGTAGGCATATAAGGAGTTTGTCGAGCATAGGAATCTCGAGGTGCGGGAGTACCTGAAACGAGTGAAGGCAAACGATGATTACAACCATCAGATGATGACGGTTAGTTTTGCCCTCTTAAAACCAAGCTAAATTTTTGCACTTTCATTCCTTCTAATCTTCTAGTTTGCTTGTTTAACTAACATTCAGGCTATGTTGGCGTCTTGGAGTAACCGCACGAATCCACCACAAATGGGACCCCCACCACCACCTGCGGGAGAACCCCCACACGTGCCCACGTTCGATGAATGGGTGGCACTAGGCAGTGATGGTCCGGTTAGTACATTTGCCTAACTACTGGCAAACTAGTTCTCGTTCATGAAACACTATCATATCATATTTACCGTTAGAATCTTTTCTGAAACATGTAGGGGACCGGTGGCTCGACTCCTGCTCTGTCGACCCCAGTCACTCCGATCTGGTAGAGTGGTGGTGGTCGCGATGGCGGTTTTGGCGGAGGTGGTGGTGGTTTTGACGGAGGAGGTGGTGGTTTTGGCGGAGGTGGTCTTGCTTGGTGATTCCGTGCATGTGGCCATCGTGCCATGCCTTTCATATTCCTACTTTTATGATGTTTCATGTCTTGCACTACTTTTATGTTCATGAACTTCCGTCGGTGATGATCTTTAGATGATGTGATGAACTTGAGTATGTTTAGATGATGATGGTGAACTTGAGTATGTTTAGATGAACTTGAGTATGTTTACATGATGAATTGTCATATTTCTGCATAATTTCATATTGTTCTGTTTTGAAATGTTGTCAAATGAATTGGAAAAGAGAAAACAGGGGGAAAAACTATGCCTACGGCAAAGCCGTCGGCATATATACGCCCAGGAGTTACCAGGGCTTGCCACGTGGCACATCTATGCCTACAGCAAAGCCGTAGGCATAGCTGAAAATCTATGCCGACGGCTTTTCCGTAGGCATAGCCCTGCTGCCAGGAGGAACCAGGAGATGACACGTGGTAGAGATATGCCTACGGCAAAGCCGTCGGCATAGATTCATCTATGCCTACGGCTTTTCTGTAGGCATAGCCCTACCACCAGGAGTACCACGGGTTGCCACGTGGCAGAGGTATGCCGACGGCTTTGCCGTCGACATAGCTCTGCAACGTGGCATTGCGTGATTCGTCAGCGCTTTTGACGGCGCCGTCCGTTGCCGTCAGACGAAAAACACTGCCGACGGCTATACTATGCCGACGGCTGACATCAGGCCGTCGGCATAGGCCCCTATGCCGACGGCTATACTATGCCGACGGTCTGACAAGACTATGATGACGACATCTACGCCGACGGGCCTATGCCGACGGCAACCGTAGGCATAGATCTATGTCGACGGCCTAGGGGCCTATGCCGACGGCCCATGGCCGTAGGCATAGTCCGCGAGTCCGGTAGTGAGGAAAAACTGAAGGAGGTGTAGGAAGAATGGGTGTGGTGGTGGGAGTAGTGGAAGATGCGGCTGCAAAAGGAAAAAATTCTTCATCAAAAACAACGTCGCGGAAAATATAAATACGGCCAGTTGATCGATCAAGGCACTTGTAGCCTTTGTGCATAGAGCTATAGCCCAAGAATACGCACTGTTGGGAACGAAAATCGAGTTTACGATTATTGTATGGGCGGAGGTTCGGCCAGCATGCACATCCAAAGGCACGGAGAAAAGTATAATCTGGTTTCTTGTTAAGAAGACACGTGAGTGGCGCGGTGTTTTGAAGAACACGAGTTGGCATGCGATTAATTAAATAGCAAGCGGTAATGAAGGCTTCGTCTCAAAAACGGATTGGGAGAGAGGAATGAGCGAGGAGTGCGCTGTCGGTTTCAACGATATGGCGATGCTTGCGTTCAGCGATGCCATTTTGTTGTGAGGTGTGTGGGCAGGATACACGATGAGTAATGCCTTCCCGCTGAAAATATCTAGATAGGCGATGGTACTCCCCACCCCAATCAGACTGGACAGTTTTGATTTTGGTATTAAGCAAGCGCTCAACATGTTTTTGGAAGGTGTAAAATGCTTGCTCGACATCGGATTTTCTCTTGAGAAGATAAATCCATGTGAAACGACTAAAGTCATCCAAAAAACTCACATAATATTTGAAGCCTCCAACAGAGGTAATAGCAGGTCCCCAAACATCAGAATGAATAATTTCAAGCGGAGCATGAGTAACATGACTCGAATCTCGAAAAGGTAATTGATGGACCTTAGCTCGTTGGCAAGCATCACAAACATTATTAGACTCGATCGAAGGTGCACAACCAAATTTATTTGACCTAAGAACTGACTCAACGACACTTTTGGATGGGTGGCCTAATCTTCGATGCCAAAGATCCGAGGAGAGCTTGACACCGGAGAAGGCGCGATGACCAGACACGATAGGTGAGGACTTGAAGCTTGGCACCGGATAAAGACCTTCACGACATCTACCGCGAAGAAGAACCTTCCTTGTTGCTCGGTCCTTTAGATAAAACAAGTGAGGATGAAATTCAGTGAAAGCATCATTGTCAGAGACTAACTTGTGCACGGATAGCAAGTGTTTGTTTACACGAGGAACATGCAAAATGTTGCGAAGATAAAGAGGTTTGAACGAGCCGGAAATAGTGGAATGACCAACATGTGAGATAGACAAACCTGCCCCATTGGCGACGTGCACCTTGTCCTTGCCACCGTAGCGCTCATGGACGGTTAGGCGGTCGAGATCGTTCGTCAGGTGGTCGGTGGCACCGGTGTCCGCGTACCAATCCATGTCCATGGAGTAGGAGCCGGTGTTGGCGACGTTGCTGGAGCGCTCGCGGTGCTCCTCCGGCTGGTACGCGTGGTTGAAGCGATTGCGACAGTGAAGCGCGTCATGGCCGAACTTGCCAGACACCTGACACTTCAGGTTGGAGCGCCCATTGCCGCGACCACGCCCGCCACGACCACGAGCTTGTCCGCCTTGCCCGCCACGTGCACCGCTGCCACGTGCTGCAGCGTTGGCAGAGGGATGGATCTCTCCAGTTGAGTTCTGCTGCTCAAGACGAATTTCAGCGCTGAGAAGAAATGCATAAAAGCTGCTGAGACTCACGGGGTCATCACGTGCCGTGATCGACGCAACAAGAGGCTCGAACTCAGAGCCCAGCCCAGCGAGCATGTACCCAAGCACCTCGTCATCAAATAGGGGCTTGCCGATGGAGGCCATGGCATCAGCGAACCCCTTCATCTTGCGATAGTATTCCGACGCAGAGAGGTCGTTCTTCTTTAGATTAGAGAGCTGGTACCTTAGTTGCATAACACGAGCTCGATTTTGTGAAGCAAACATGTCATGAAGAGCAGTCCAAACTGCAGCAGAGGTTGTCAACTGTGTCATCTGACCAAGAATATCCTCAGTCATGGATCCTAGGAGAGCAATCATCACGAGCTGGTCTTGCTGGTACCAGTGAAGGAACTCCGGGTTGGCCACCTCGACGGCTGCCTCACCGGTTCCTTGCATGATGGTGTGCGGTGGTGCTTCCACGGTGCCGGCGACATAGCCATACAGGACGTTTGCGGCAAGGGCAGGAACGGCCTGGGTCTTCCATAGCAGGAAGTTATCCCGCGTGAGACGGATCGTGATGAGGTTGGCGAGTGACGTGACAGAGATCGGAGCTGAAGAGCTGGAGCCGGCAGCGGCGGTGCCGGCCATGGGGATAGGATCTTTTTGCTATGTATACCAAGTCAGCTAGATGGAAATGCCGTGATGGCTTACACTAGTATTGCTCAGTTTATATACATCAAGTACAGGTTCAGTTACAGCTCAAGCGATGGTGGATAATTAAGAAAAAGGTCTCTAGACCTTCCACATTCTAGCACTAAGCTATAATGATCATAATAGGCAGCACTAACTGAATCCAAAGGATGCGTTGCTTAACACGACTTGGTGTTCATGTTGCTGTCGAGGCGCCGGCTTCTTGTACGGATGATCGTCGGCGTTCTTGTGACGAGATGTCGAGGCCGATCTCTCTTCTCTCCTTCTACTTCTTCTTGCTGCGCGAGTTATGTGACCGTGGTGGCTGGATGTGGTCGATGGATTTGTGGATGTGTTGCTGCGTGGATTTGTTGTGCACGTGATGGCGGCGGCCGTGGTGGCTGGGTGTCTCTGCGTGCCGGGCAGGACGTGGTAGCTCCTGTATTTATAGGACGGGAGGGCTGGACGTTGTACGCAGCCCGCCGCTGATTTCTTCCTTCTATTCTTCTTCTTGATGTCCAAGTCCGCGCAAAAAAAAGGAAACAAACCGATGCATACCTTGTTTCTTCCAGCATGCCTTTCAACAAAAATCAACGAGATCGGTTGAGTCTTTGGTTTTCCTAATGTTGAAGCTTGCCAATTATGCGAGCACACACCGGCTGCTCCCGTGCATGTAACTTGCACCGGGTATTCGGATATGTATTTGTGCCCTTGCCGACCGGCCGTAGATACTCAAATACATACACATATGATGTATAAATACAAAATGGGTATTCGGATATGTACGCACACGAGCTTGCCGGCCGGTCGAGACACCCGAATACATACACATACAAAGCTAGACTACTACATCTAGCCAATGTGCATGTGGCCAGGACGTACGCATGCACACGAATTTCTTGCACCAACATTTCATGCACGTGCATGTGAAAGAACGTGGGCAGCTTGCCATTCATGATTGTGCCATGCTAAATGAATTTTGCCTTTGTATTTATAGCCTGCATAAAAATCTCATTAAAATATATATATATATATATGTATTATTTTATGCAACAGTGGACAAAAACTCATCAAACAACAATTTAGTGTTGGTTACTCGTATTCCTCAGCTTTCCATTTATGCATGTCTTTTGTGTACACAACTATTTGCACTTTATGAAGTTGTCCTGGATTGTGTCATATGTAAAATCTTATATCATGAGGAATGGCTTAAATTCTTAAATACACTTTCTGCCATTAGGTGTATTTGCTATGTGTATTTAACTTGCTTATCCCGTGATCAATCTAAGAAAAAGTAGCTCATTCCATAGTCTCACTTTCCCATACATGTAAGGTAATCTATGTAAGATTTGTTATTACATATCATTTTTTTAGGTCTGTGTTGCTAATACTAAGTAATAGGTTTACATATATAGATGCAAAAGGGGGTGAAGAAACCAGTATTTTGCCAGCTCATGTGGCCAAACTAGCTTTTAATGAGAGTAATGATAGAGTGGGAACACAAGTTATAGAACAGAAAGAAAAACGGTTGATGTATGCTCTTTGTGTTCTATTGTGTTTTTGTTTTTTGCGATTCAATATGAGAAAATCTGTTTCAGTGACTGGTATGACACACAATGATATTTCCTAGTGTTAGTTGGACAGGAACATGGGGTGTCCGAACCCGACTCGGATTCGGGTGTCTGACTCGGCAATATAATTTTGGACACAGCAAATGACATTTGTTATACGAACGTGTATAATATCTGATATTGATTCATACTATCGCGTCCTGCCAAAAAATGTAGGTGTCCGTGTAGAACTGCTTCTGTCTACTTTCTCTATGTATACGGCGTAGCTGTGTCTGCTCTTCCTTATGATGTTCTGTGTTGACACAAGCATTATTTCCCCCCTCAGCAGAGGCTCTAGTATGGTTTAATTAGCTCTGCATTTACACTGCAGGAAACTGAGAGTGAAGATGATGGTCTTGATGTTGACGTGGGTGATGATGAGCTAGAGGAACCTGAGCATGGACATGAAGTTGATGTACCATCTGAACCTGAGGTTAAAGAATCTGCTCCAGTGCCTGTACATTCTAAAGACACAGAAAAACAACTTTCAAAGAAGGAATTGAAGAAGAAAGAGCTTGCAGAACTAGATGCTGTTCTGGCCGAGTTGGGGATTTCTGAAAATGCTACACTGGCTGACGTCACGAGTAAATGTATGTAATGTAATCATGCTATGACCTATACAAAATCGATCGATCAACCGTTCTTTATCTTCTCGTTAAATGTTTTTGTGCGTGTGTAATCTTTACTAAACTGACAAGTGTTTGATTTTGGTACTTTTCAGCTGAAAGAAAGCCTGATGGACAGAAAGGAGATGGGGATAAGAAGGGTCTTCCTGTACCATCAGAAAGCAAGACTTCGAAAAAGAAGAAACTAAGGAAGGAGAAACCATCTAAGGATTCCAAAGACCAGCCCAATGAAGTGGATTCCAGCAAGGACCATGGAGAGGCGGCCGATGATACAAAGTCTGGAGAGGAAGCTACCGCTGTAGACTTGAAGGAGAAGATGAAGAAGATAGCTGCATCGAAAAAGAAAAAATCAAGCAAGGAGGTGGATGCTGCCGCCAAGCACGCTGCGATGGAGGCCGCCGCTAGGAGTGCGAAGCTCGCTGCTGCAAAGAAGAAAGAGAAGAGCCACTACAACCAACAGCCCGTGCGATAGACCGCCTTCATCTCGAGCTTCAGTATAAGCAGCGCACTTGTTGGATCCATTTGCATCACGTGATGCATCTTGCCTTGGCAACAAATAGTGGTGCTCTCTCTGCTTGCTTCAGATTACTTAACATGAGTATATGGACCATACCTGCTGTCATTTCTGTTGGAGCCCCATTTTCACCTCTGGTATGGAGCCAATCAACACTAGTGGTTAATGAACTTCCAGTTGTATTATCAGCATGCACAGTTCATAATCGGTAAGCTAAGATTGTGCTATGTTAGTATGTTTCATCATGCATTGTCTGGATTTCTGGCTGTGGTTGGTATTCTTAGTTTCTTACCCTTGTCATTTGCACATACTCAAAACCCACCAGATGTTGCCTGGTAGGATACATCTGCTGCCTCAGATGTATTGTTCTCATCTGTGCTTTTATGCCTTATCATTTGGTCCTGGCATTGCTTTAGTTATATGTACTGAAACGATTTGGACGTGGATTACGCAAGCTTAGTGTATGCTGTCATGGATCATAGATCAAACATCTTGGAGGAAAAGTTGAACGATTCTTCATCCGACGTGCAGTAACCCAATGGCAGATTCGCTTGCTGATCGGATGAACTTTCTTTCATTGACAACTGATTAGTATGGGTTAGGAGAAACTAAAAGCAACCACACGAGTATTCATGCCACTCCCGACAAGCAATTGCACAAGAAATCCATAATATAGACTAATAACATCTCTAGCAGATCCCCTGAAACTCAAATTTGAGGAGCAAAAGTGACTTCTGAGAAAAAATGAGTCAACTAGCAATTTGAACGAAATATGAGTTTTTGATTCCCAAAATCAGCCCCACCTCTCTTAAATTTCGTCTGCCGCCGTTCAGCAGACTAAAACTCCCGCAGCTCCTCCTGCCCACCCTGACGACACTGCCCTGCTACCCGCCACCGGCCGCCCCCTTCCCCGATGAACATCCGAATGGGTGGGCCGTCCGCCACTGCACCCTTGGACACCAACGGCGGTGCTGGAGACCCACCAGCGGCTACGAATTCAGCGGCGCAAGCTCCAAAAAGGCGGCAAAAGGGGAGGAACATCGGCAGCAAAGCGTCAACGACAGACCCTCAGGCACGACCACCTTACTGACCTTGGTGCAACGGACCGACAAAAGGAATTGTTCGCCGACCGAAAAGGCGGCTGTCAACACAGCGACGATCGCAAAGAAAAAGAAGAATGCGCCTGGTCTACGTACCCTCGCCATGTCGCGGCTCCCGCAAGTGCCACCCCGCCTCCTCCTGCCACGTAGCCAACCCCTCCGCCACTGTTGTCCATCGATGGGATGAATTCGTACACTACAAGTTGCGATGGCGACATGCTCAAAAAAATGCAGATAAGGTGATTTTCTTCGCTTTCCGTTTTATAGTTTACAATTTCTTAGTATAGTGATGCATTGTCCGATATTTGTTGGTGCAATCGAGTGATCCTGAAGGTTTTGGTGATTGTTGGACAGAAACAGTGACTAATTAATGTGTTTGCTAGTGCACATAAATTTAGAATTTGGAGAAGATTGCTAAAATCTTCGGAGAACTTTGCTATAAACTTTTGAGATAGTTATCTACGCAGCAGAGAAGTTTGCTAGCTTTGAGGAGTTTGCTATCTAGACTTTTTTTCTAGTGTGATGCTTAATCGAAATTACATACGAACTAAAATGAGTGAGCAAACAAATTAAAACGTGTCTTATATACATCCGACTAAAGAAAAACTAAGAATGTCCTATATTTGTGAACAAAGAGAGTAGCATATTTCTCTTCACATTCACGCATGCCACCTCATCATATAAACATGCATTGAAAAAAGTCCAACTCAACATTCAAACATGTAGGGATCACCTTAGTAACTATATACAATGAATTATATATATTTTTAATTTTAATTTGTATATTATTATGTATCCAAACATTCATGTCTAATATATTGCAACCGATCCCATGGCAACGCGTTGGGTATCGTCTAAGTACATGTTGCAGTCTTGTAGATTTTTCCGTATGGTTTAAATTTTAGTACGTTGTTTTCTAAACGCCACTAACATTCAGATTTAATTGACAACTGTACATATACTGATTTTTTGTTACTGTATCATACTTCTACGCAACACGCGGCTTGCACGTGCCCGGCGAACTCCTGCGGCGCCCGGGCGCGCGCCCACGACGGCGCCGCCCCGTTGGTTCCAGCCTCCTTGTTGAGCACATACACGGCCTGCTCACCGCCGTGGCGCCCGGCGCCGATGGCGGCCACGCGGCCGTCCCCGATGGCCACGATGACCGTCGCCGCGCGCCCGTCCTCCGGTACCGGCGCCACCGCCCGCCACCCGCTGTCGCCGTCCCGCACCGCGAGGTGGCCGTCACGTAGCATGTACATGGCGCCTGCCGCGGACGGCGCGGCGCAGCACGTCCCCGGGCACGCCCCCTCGTTGACTATCCTGTCCAGCACTGGATCCCACGCCCAGGCGTCTGTGTCGAATGCCTCGCCGGTGCCGGTGAACCGGCCCTGCGCCTCCGTCGGGTACCCGCCAACCACGACGAACCTGGCGCCGACGCGGACCCCTCTTGGCTCGTCCCGCTCCAGCGCCATGTCGGGCAGCGCCGCCCACGCGTCGGCCTCGGCGTCGTATGCCGCCGCCGACCGCAGCGCGTTCTTCTCCTCGTCGTGGCCGCCGGCGACGAACACCCTTCTTCCGGTCGCCGCGCATGCGAAGAACGACCGACGCGGCCCAGGCATCGGCGCGCCGCTCCGCCACGCGCCCTCCAGGAAGTCGTACACGTGCACCGTGTCCGTCGGCGCCCACGTCTCAGGGTCCCAGCCGCCCACCACCACCAGCTTCCTCCTCTCGCCACAGGCCACGGCGGCGAGCTGGCAGAAGAGCGGGAGCCCCCGGCCGCCTGGGAGCGGGGGCAGAGTGGCCCACCCTCCGTCGGCCGGGTCGTGGAGCACGAGCCGGTAGGAGTTGGAGAGGGCGGCGGACGCAGCGTACTTGCGGGCCGGGCCGGAGGCGGCGAGCGCGGGAAGGGCCTGGGCGAGGGCGAGGATTGGGCGGGCATGGCCGTTGGCCCGGCGGAGGCGGCCGTAGAGCGGCGACTCCACCTCCGCCTTCCACTGCCGCGAGGTGCGGCGCGCTGCTGGGAGCTGACGGAACCCCACCCGGAGCAGGCATTCCCGCGCCACCTCCTCCGGGAGGCCCGGAATCAGGTCACCCATCTTCGATCAACCTCAACCGATGCACAACCTTAATTCACTCACTCCTTCAAACGAAAAGAACCGATAACAATCCGCTTCTTGCTCTCTGGTTTGGAACCCTACTACGCAACGAGAATCAAGCAGTGAGTTGTGGGTTGTGGCTGCGCTGAGCTGTTTGGGGACGCGGCGGGATGGCGCGCTTTATACCGGAGAAAGCAGCATTTTTTAAATTTATTGTACAAACCAGGGGGGTTGCGCGGGAATGCGAGAGACGGTTTTTCGAGCGGCGCTCGCCATCCTGATCCCGTATCATATGCGGAAACAGCTTGCCTTCAAAAAAATTGGTCAGGATGGAGACGTCGCCCTCTCGGCCCGGTGGCGTGCGGCATTACAGTACAATGTAATTGCTCCGTCCCCAGTTTCGTGCCAGGCCGCCGGTCGCCGTCGCCGGGATCCGACCGGCCGGCTACGAAGAGTGTGGCTATTTATTTATTTTGATATGAGAGCGTGGATATTGAAACCTCTCGGATGGCGATCTCCAGTGCAGGCAGCAGCAGAGGTATTTTGTCCGGACAGACAGAATACTGACGGTCAGGAAACGACGGCACGGAAGAGCTGTTTGCTTCGTATACACAGGTGCCGGGCAATTGTTGTTTATTCATGGAAACCGATCGCTCTCTTGTGGATTTGGGGATTACCAGAACTTATCCAGCGGCGACCGTAAGATTCTGCGGCTGCCGACCGTGGGCGAACGAGCCGCCAGCCCGCCACACATCCACGTCGCTGCTTGTGGCAATCCGCTGCGAATAGCAGCTAGCTGAAGTTCTACCGTTTCAGTCCCCGTTTGGAACGCAGATATGAAAAACAAAACAAAAAATAGGAAAACAATATGAATTGAATATCATGTTGTAAATTTATTATAGTAATGTACTCGTTTGGATGCTCAACAGTATCTTGCACGGTAATTTTGCATGGAATTGTTTCTTCAGACTAAAGAGAAGAAGAGATGACACCAGTTGTATTGGACTTCTTTTTTTCGCCAATACGCAAAGTTTGCATATCATTTCATTGATAGGTAGGAGAGAACAAGAGTAACATAGATAAGAGAGGGGGAAGTGGGAAAGAATACAACACAACATAATCTTTCCTAGCTCAAACTCCAGCCAAGGAAGGCGAGGAGACGAGACCCAGAGCACCTAGACCACGTCACAACCATCGCAAGGCACCACCGTCGCACGGCCACCGCTCCAGGACAGACCAAATCAACGTACCCCCACCTTAAGCGCCTAGAGGAGTTGGCAAGTGGGAAGCAGGGTTCGGCTGAGCAGGAGGAAGAAGACATGGATGAGGCACCGACGATGTCGTACATTGCGCCCCGGATGCCCATGCCCTGAGAAGCAGCCCAAAACCAAGCTTGGCGTCCACCATCTTCAATTCCAACACCGGAGACACCAGGCGCAACCAAGACCGCGCCTTCAAGAAGGATACGCCGTCGGGACGCCGCCGCTGTCCGCTTTGGTGAACCAGACCTAGGGGTTTCCCCCGGTGCGCGAAGCAAGACACAGACAGAAGACCATGGCAGCGCCTTCAACAAGGACACGGCACCCGCAAGTGTCGCCACTGCCAGCAACAACAAGCTGAGCAAGGATTTCGCCTTGGTCTTTGACTGGACAATCCCAAATGCCGCCAGCTCAGGATTCGAAGACGAGGAAACCAAAACACTCGCTTGAACCACCATCGCAGGAAGGGGAGATGCACCCTTCAACAGGAGCCGCGGGAATCGCCACCACCTAGGACATCCACCATCGCCAACCTTGCTGCAGGCACCTGATCCCCCACCATCCATCGAGGGCCAGATCTGGGCAGGGAAACCCGGAATCGCCAACACCAGTAGTATCCACAGCCAACCAAGAGGAGGCATGGCCAGGCGAGAAGCATCCACAGCCAGCCGAAAGGAGGAGGCATGGCCGGGCCACTGGGAGGAGCAGTCGGGAGGGTCAACAGCAGCTGAAGGTCGGGGCAGGGGGTGGCGCTGCGGGAGGTGGATCTTGGGGAGAGGCCACGCTGCACCAGGAAGCAGCCGGTGACAGCGGAGGGGGCAAGACACGGCCAGCGAAGTCGCCGACAGGCCGGAGGAGGAGTGCCATGGGAGCGGCGATAGACACTCGCGCAGGAGAGCCACCAGGGCGCCGCCGCGGTGGATCCGAGGGCAGGGTGGCGCCGCGCGAGGCCCCCAGCAGCCGGAGCAGGGGATCTACCGCCAGCCGAAGCGGGTGATGCGCCGCCGGGCCGCGAGCGCGCGCGGGATGGAGACCCCGCCGCCGCCACGACGACGCGGGCTTCGCCCGGAAGTGGCTACCGGCGGCGGCGAGGGGAGGGGTCGGAGATGGGGGGGCTTGTGGCGGCGCGGCGAGGGACGCCGCCCGTGTCGCCTAGGGTTAGGCGACACGGGGGCCTATCGGGTGGGTTACAAAGCCGCCGTTGGCCTAGCTGCTAGTTCGTATTGGACTTCTCAAAATGAGTGAAAATATGATGTTTGAACAATTGTTTAGAATCATCCTTTTTATTGCGAAATACTCAAAACGTCTTATATTATGGGACGAAGAGAGTAATTGTTTAGAATCCTCCAAAATGCTTATGAAAGAAATGTTTTTTTTTGCCTAAGCTTATTCTAAGATCTAAATGGCATCATGCGAAAACTTTATATAAGATTATATTCCTATGTAATTCATGTGAAACCCTTTTATTCCAGTTGGAACCTCAGTTGTTGAAACGAGGTGTTTTGCAAACTACAACCATACAATTCAAGTTGTCCATTTCTTTTTTTTTAAAAGGAGGATATATCCCTGGCCTATACATCTGGGCGATGCATGCAGTCATCTTATTAATTATTCACAAAGACATTACAAAGTAATACATCAGTAAGTCTGAAGCCACCATCTTGGCAACACACCTATCGCTACTCCTATCCCCTTGATGAAGGGGTGCCAAATGTCCGAGCCGAATACCAAACAGACATCGCACCAAAGCCTAACATCTAAAGCCGATGCCCCAGCCAAGCCACAATGCCGTGACTGGGTCACAAAGTTGTCGATTTCAAATGCTAACTAGTTGCAATTATGAGTTCAGTTCCCAAACCTCATCATGTGCTTATTTCATAATGTTCGTGGATTTTCCTTTTTTGATAAAGGGAGATTTTATTATCTCAAAATGTAGCATCAAAGCGGATACAAAGCATTATGAGTAACACCCGGTCTCTATATAACTAAGATCACACAACCAAATTCAAAAGTCCGGTGAAAATTCAAGAAATAAAACCGACAAATCAGCAACAGTAGAGTCCTATAGACCGACACTATACCTATGGCGAAGGAGGTGGTGGGTCAACCCGTAGGTCATGCTGCCATGGGTTGGTGTCAAAACCGGTGGATCTCGGGTAGGGGCCCAAGCCGTGAGTCTAAGGATCGGTGGTAACGAGGATAACAGGGACACGGTGTTTACCTAGGTTCGGGTCCTCTCAAAGGAGGTAAAACCCTACGTCCTGCTTGATTGTATTCGATGAGTATAGGGTTTACAGGAGTTGATCTACCTCGAGATCATAATGGCTAAACCCTAGTCGTCTAGCCTATGATTATTTTGATGCCCTCTGCGGACTAAACCCTCCGGTTTATTGATACGTCTCCAACGTATCTATAATTTATGAAGTATTCATGCCATTATATTATCATTCTTGGATGTTTTACAATCATTTTATAGCAACTTTATATCATTTTTGGGGACTAACCTATTGACCCAGTGCCTACTGTCAGTTGTTGTTTTTGCTTGTTTTTTACATCGCATGAAATCAATATCAAACGGACACCAAACACCACGAAACTTTTGTGGATTTTTTATGGATCAAAAGACATCCAGTGGGCCAGGGAAGCACCTGGGGGGGTGCCCCGAGGGGGGCACAACCCACCAGGGCGCGCCTGGGGGCCCAGGCACGCCCAAGTGGGTTGTGCCCTCCTCGGTGGCCTCCCACACTATAACACCCTGGTGTAATGATGTACAGTAATCCCTGGGTTAAGTTAATCTTTTTTTCTAAACAAGTGTTTGCTCATCATTTTCTCTTGTCTCTTTCAAATTCCAGTTGAATTCAATTTCAAATTCCGAGTGAAATCCAAATTGCTCAAACATGAAAACTAAAATGTTCATCTTGTGGCAAATAATAATTTGTTAATATTGGTGGTGAACTAACATTTTTCCAAAATGTCAAAGTGCCCTAAACTAGTTAAAGCTGTGGCTAAAGCAATTAAATTAAATGCCTTTTTAATTTATAAAAATTGCAAACTTTTTCAAAAGTCTCACAATCTTTTTGTGGCAGCGCACAATAATTCTTTGAATTTTTTTGGCCAGTAGCATAATTTTGCAAAGTCAATTGTGGCTAAAAGAAAAGGCAAAAGCTGCTAGAAAAAGAAAAACAAAAACAGAAAAGGAAAAGGAAAAGAAAAGGGGTGGGAGAGCTCTTGGCCTTCCCATGGGCCTCGGACCATCCCAGCAGGCCGGCCAACGCCCCCTCCCCGTTCGCTCTCCCCTCCCTCGTGTTCCATCGACCTGGTGCACGCGACGAGCGCGCCCCCACCGCACCCGCTCGCCGGCGTCGAGGGGGATAATGTAACGCCCCGAGACCGTTGCGCCAGGTGTCTTCCAGTCATTCGCTGTCGTTGCCATGTCATTTGTTTGCGTGTCATGCATTTCATATCATGTCATCATGTGCATCACATTTGCATATGTGTTCGTCTTATGCATCCGAGCATTTTCCCCATTGTCCGTTTTGCAATCCGGCACTCCTATGTCCTCCGGCGCCCCCTTTTGCCTCTTTTCGTGAGCGGGTGTTAAACATTCTCGGAATGGACCGAGATTTTCCAAGCGGTCTTGGTTCACCACCGGTAGACCGCCTATCAAGTTTCGTGCCATTTGGACTTCGTTTGATACTCCAACGGTTAACCAGGGAACCGTAAAGGCCTCGTGTGTGTTGCAGCCCAACACACCTCCAAAGTGGCCCAAACCCCATCCAAACCCCCTCCATCCTCTCGGTCGTTCGAACACGATCGCGTGGCCGAAAACCGCACTCCATTTGGACTCTCCTAGCTCCCTCTACCTATATATATGTGCCCCTCTCCGAAATTCGCGGTCTAACCCTAGGCTTTTCCCTCCTCGCGTCGCCGGACATGTCCATCCGCGCCGGACACACTGCTCCGTCCAATAAGGTCGTGCCACATCACCCCGCCGCCTCCCTCCTCCACTCACAGCGCGCCACACGTCTTCCCCGGCCTCCCCACCGCGCCGCGGCCCACCGAGCCCGTCCGAGGCCCTCCCGGCCCGGAGCCGCCGCCGCCGCCTCCCGCGCGGGCCCGTTTGTCGGCGCCGCCATCTC
>NC_057809.1:203558895-203562657 GCF_018294505.1 Triticum aestivum
CCCCGGCGAGCGCGCCCGGCCGCGCCGCCCCGGCGACGCCGCACCTCGCCGGCCTCGGATCCGGTCGTCATCTCCGGTCTCCTTCCTCGTCACCTACAAGCTTATCCAGCGTTCTCCGGTGAACCTCGTGATCCGCGCCGCCCCATGTCCGGATCTGAGACTTTCTCTGTGACATTTTCAGTCACTGTTCATCGCATCATAACTCCGCATCCGTAGCTCCGTTTTGGGCGTGCCTTATATCAAAATGTTCATAATGATGTGCTCTTCATTTCATTCCATTGCACCATGCTTGTTTGAGTCCATCTTGATGCCCTAATGGCTGTTGCAAGAGTGCTATAAAATGTTAGTTCTTGTTTTTTAACAGATTATGAGCATTTGTCATTTTTCCCATGATTATTGTGTGTTACATATGGGCATGAGCTCTACATGTGTTTTGGGCTATGCCATGCCATCTTTCCAGAGGTGTATGCCATGTATTTTTGTGATCAATGTGATGACTAGCACAAGCATGCAAAGTGGTTGTCGTGATATTGCTGATTTTAGGGACTTAGAATTTCACCAAGTCTTTGCTCTACTGTTATTTTTATGCCATGTATTCATGTTGCTACAGAGAGATCCATGCTTCTTTTTAGTGTTTTCAGTAAGGATGATTTTGAGATATTGTTATGCTCTATCCATCCATGCCCTTGTTTGCATTTATGGAGTGCCCTAGCATGACTCAATATTGCTCTACTTTTGCTATAAAATGTTCCTGGCAGATTGTTTGCTTGTTGCATTTTAGATGACATCATGCTGTTAATTGCAGAATCGTGCCATTATTGTTTTGCTTGCCATTTGCAAACCGTGCATCCGTTTCCGATGATCTTTATATTGATTTCGAACAAAACCATCTCATCTTTCCAGTGGCACTCTTGGTTTATCAAGTTAAGGCCTAGTTCAATCTTTTCCTTCCGGAGCACACATATGCATTGCATATTACATCCCGCATATCATGTCATGTTTTGCATCATGTTGCTTGCGCATTGCACCGCGATTGATTGCCGGTCCTTTTGCTTGTGTTCTTGCTTTGGGTAGAGCCAGGAGACGAGTTCGTTTTAGAGGTACCCGTTGAGTACGCTTTCGAGGATCAAGCTTACGTCAACTCGGAGAACATTGCATGCAAGATGACCATACCCTCGAAATCACTTCTATCTTTGCTTGCTAGTTGCTCGCTCTTTTGCTGTGTCGCGATACCTACCACTTGCTATATCATGCCTCCCATGTTGCCATGTCAAGCCTCTAACCCACCTTGTCCTAGCAAACCGTTGTTTGGCTATGTTACCGCTTTGCTCAGCCCCTCTTATAGCATTGCTAGTTGCAGGTGAAGTTGGAGTTTGTTCCTTATTGGAACATGATTATTGTTGGGATATCACAATATCTCTTACTTTAATTGATGCATCTATACACTTGGTAAAGGGTGGAAGGCTCGGCCTTATGCCTGGTGTTTTGTTCCACTCTTGCCGCCCTAGTTTCCGTCATACCGGTGTTATGTTCCTTGATTTTGCGTTCCTTATGCGGTTGGGTTATAATGGGAACCCCTTGACAGTTTGCCTTGAATAAAAATCCTGCAGCAAGGCCCAACCTTGGTTTTACCATTTGCACTAACAACCTATCACCTTCCCTTGGGTTCTGCAGACTCAAGGGTCATCTTTATTTTAACCCCCCCGGGCCAGTGCTTGTCTAAGTGTTGGTCCAAAATAGAGCCACTTGTGGCACCACCTCGGGGAAACTTGAGGGTTGGTTTTAGCTATACGTAGTGTTCATCCGGTGTTGCCCTGAGAATGAGATATGTGCAGCTCCTATCGGGATGTCGGCGCATCGGGCGGTCTTGCTGGTCTTGTTTTACCATTGTCGAAATGTCTTGTAACCGGGATTCCGAGTCTGATCGGGTCTTCCTGGGATAAGGAATATCCTTCGTTGACCGTGAGAGCTTGTGATGGGCTAAGTTGGGACACCCCTGCAGGGTTTTGAACTTTCGAAAGTCGTGCCCGTGGTTATGGGCAGATAGGAATTTGTTAATGTCCGGTTGTAGAGAACTTGAAACTTAACTTAATTAATATGGATCAACCACTTGTGTAGCCGTGATGGTCTCTTTTCGGCGGAGTCCGGGAAGAGAAAATGGTCTCGTGTTATGCTTGAACGTAAGTAGTTTCAGGATCACTTCTTGATCATTTTCTCTTCGTTCAAGACATCTTTTCAACCCATCAATCTCTTCATTGGCGTTATCTTGGCTTATATTTCACCTAAAGCTTTACCTAAGGATTGTTGTTATTCATGGTGCTTATAAATGACCCAAGTTCTTCTTTTATCCTCCCGGTGAAATAGTTTCTCGTCTCCTTGTTCATATCAATTCGAATCCATTGTTTCCGTTAGTGGCAGAATTTCACCGCATAATTTTGAGATGTTCTCCATAAGCCCACTACAACCTTGTTCTTTTTGTTGTTGATAATCCAACAACTCCGTTCTAGCATTTGTTGTAAGCGTGCTCTACCAAGATCTTGTTTTCTCCTCCGTTCATTCCATTCCATTCTCTCTTTTCTTCCGGAGACATTGTGATGTTGCTCTTTTCTCTCATCATCTCGAATGGTGAGGATTGTGTCTTTTTCGTGCTTATCCATTTAACGGGAGTGTTGTGCCCTTTTGCTCAAGTTCTTTTCGCCTTATAAAGTCTTGCATCTCTTTTCAACCAGAGTGCTGCCCGAATTTTTTCTTCCTTGTTCCTCTTTCCTAACGAAGTGTTTTTCAACTTCGATCACCTCCGCGGTATTATTCCTTTCAAGTTGTTCAACTTTTCAAGGTTCTATGGTTTCACTCGTTTGTCAAAGAAGCAACTTAGTTTTACCTCTTCTCTTTCTCTTCCGTTTTCCCTCCGGTGCCATCCTAGATCTCGGGACGAGATCCTCTCGTAGTGGTGGAGTGTTGTAACGCCCCGAGACCGTTGCGCCAGGTGTCTTCCAGTTATTCGCTGTCGTTGCCATGTCATTTGTTTGCGTGTCATGCATTTCATATCATGTCATCATGTGCATCGCATTTGCATACGTGTTCGTCTCATGCATCCGAGCATTTTCCCCGTTGTCCGTTTTGCAATCAAGCACTCGTATGTCCTCTGGCACCCCCTTTTGCCTCTTTTCGTGAGCGGGTGTTAAACATTCTCAGAATGGACCGAGATTTTCCAAGCGGCCCTGGTTCACCACCGGTAGACGCTTGTCAAGTTTCGTGCCATTTGGACTTCGTTTGATACTCCAACGGTTAACCGGGGAACCATAAAGGCTTCGTGTGTGTTGCAGCCCAACACCCCTCCAAAGTGGCCCAAAACCCATCCAAACCCCCTCCATCCTCTTGGTCGTTCGATCACGATCGCGTGGCCGAAAACCGCACTCCATTTGGACTCTCCTAGCCACCTCTACCTATATATATATATATATATATGTGTGTGCCCCTCTCTGAAATTCGCGGTCTAACCCTAGGCTTTTCCCTCCTCGCGCCGCCGGACATGTCCATCCGCGCCGGACATGTCCACCGGACACGTCGCTCCGTCCAATGAGGTCGTGCCATGTCACCGCGCCATCTCCCTCCTCCACTCACAGCGCACCATGCGTCTTCCCCGGCCTCCCCACCGCGCCGCGGCCCGCCGAGCCCATCCGAGGCCCTCCCGGCCCGGAGCCGCCGCCGCCTCCCGCGCGGGCCCGTTTGCCAGCGCTGACATCTCCGCCGCCTTGCCTC
>NC_057809.1:203563025-203567179 GCF_018294505.1 Triticum aestivum
CTCGCCGGCCTCCGCCCGCGCCACCCCGGATCTCCCCGCTCCGACGACGCCGCACCTCACCGGCCTCAGATTCGATCGTCATCTCCGGTCTCCTTCCTCGTCTCCGGCAAGCTTATCGAGCGTTCTCCGGCGAACCTTGTGATCCTCGCCGCCCCAGATCCGGATATCTTTTGCACTTTTGCCATGCTTGTTTGAACCTGCTATTGTGTGTTTCAGCTGTAGCTCAGTGTTCATCTTTTGTTAAGCATCTTGAGTAGATCACTGCCATGTGCTTTGTTGCTATGTTAGAGTGCAGTAGCTTATTTGCTTGTTGCATTTTAGATGGCATCGTGTTGTTAATCGCAGAATCGTGCCATTATTGTTTTGCTTGCCATTTGCAAACCGTGCATCCGTTTTCGATGATCTTTATATCGATTTCGACCGAAATCATCTCATCTTTCCAGTGGCACTCTTGGTTTGTCAAGTTAAGGCCTGGTTCAATCTTTTCCTTCCGAAGCACGCATATGCATTGCATATTACATCCCGCATATCATGTCATGTTTTGCATCATGGTGCTTGCGCATTGCACCATGATTGATTGCCGGTCCTTTTGCTTGTGTTCTTGCTTTGGGTAGAGCCAGGAGACGAGTTCGTTTTCGAGGTACCCGTTGAGTACGCTTTCGAGGATCAAGCTTACGTCAACTCGAAGAACATTGCAGGCAAGATGACCATACCCTCGAAATCACTTCTATCTTTGCTTGCTAGTTGCTCGCTCTTTTGTTGTGCCGCGATACCTACCACTTGCTATATCATGCGTCCCATATTGCCATGTCAAGCCTCTAACCCACCTTGTCCTAGCAAACCATTGTTTGGCTATGTTACCGCTTTGCTCAGCCCCTCTTATAGCATTGCTAGTTGCAGGTGAAGTTGGAGTTTGTTCCTTGTTGGAACATGATTATTGTTGGGATATCACAATATCTTTAACTTTAATTAATGCATCTATACACTTGGTAAAGGGTGGAAGGCTCGGCCTTATGCATGGTGTTTTGTTCCACTCTTGCCGCCCTAGTTTCCATCATACTAGTGTTATGTTCCTTGATTTTGCGTTCCTTACGCGGTTGGGTTATAATGGGAACCCCTTGATAGTTTGCCTTGAATAAAACTCCTGCAGCAAGGCCCAACCTTGGTTTTACCATTTGCACTAACAACCTATCACCTTCCCTTGGGTTCTGTAGACTCAAGGGTCATCTTTATTTTAACCCCCCCTCCCAGGCCAGTGCTTGTCTAAGTGTTGGTCCGAAACAGAGCCACTTGCGGCGCCACCTCAGGGAAACTTGAGGGTTGGTTTTAGATGTACGTAGTGTTCATCCGGTGTTGCCCTGAGAACGAGATATGTGCAGATCCTATCGGGATGTCGGCGCATCGGGCGGTCTTGCTGGTCTTGTTTTACCATAGTCGAAATGTATTGTAACCGGGATTCCGAGTCTGATCGGGTCTTCCTGGGAGAAGGAATATCCTTCGTTGACCATGAGAGCTTGTGATGGGCTAAGTTGGGACACCCCTGTAGGGTTTTGAACTTTCGAAAGCCGTGCTCGCGGTTATGGGCAGATGGGAATTTGTTAATGTCCGGTTAGAGAGAACTTGAAACTTAACTTAATTAATATGGATCAAGCGCGTGTGTAGCCGTGATGGTCTCTTTTCGGCGGAGTCCGGGAAGAGAACACGGTCTCGTGTTATGCTTGAACGAAAGTAGTTTCAGGATCACTTCTAGTTCACGACCGTGCTTTTCCTTCTCTTCTCGCTCTGTTTTGCGTAAGGTAGCTACCATATATGCTAGTGCTTGCTGCAGCTCCACCTCACTACCTTTTCCTACCCATGAGCTTAAATAGTCTTGATCGCGAGGGTGTGAGATTGCTGAGTCCCCGTGACTCACATATTACTTCCAGAACCAGATGCAGGTGCCGATGATGCCATTCCAGGGGATGCGACTGAACTCAAGTGGGAGTTCGACGAGGTCTCGGGACGTTAATATGTTTCCTTTCTAGACGATTAGTAGTGGAGCCCAGTTGGGGCGATCGGGGATCTTATGCATTTGGGGTTGTCTTTATTTTGGTTCCGTAGTCGGACCTTGATTGTATTCTAGATGATGTAATGCTATATTTATGTATTGTGTGAAGTGGCGATTGAAAGACAAGTCTTTATCTCTTTCTTGTTCAGTACATGGGATGTGTAAAGATTACCCCTCTTGCGACATGCCTACACTGCGGTTATGCCTCTAAGTCGTGCTCCGACACGTGGGAGATATAGCCACATCGTGGGTGTTACAAGTTGGTAATCAGAGCCCTCCCCGACTTAGGAGCCCCCTGCTTGATCGAATCGCTGGCGTTGTTGAGTCTAGAAAAATGTTTTGAGTCTTAGGATTATATATATTGGAGAGTAGGATTCTTTTTACTCCTTAGTCCCTTCGTCGCTCTGGTGAGGCCTCCTGACGTAGAGTTTTGACTCTTCTTTTCTCAAATTTCACGAATTTTTTTAGGATCACGCGGGTATCTTGGAATCGTTACGATGGTT
Source organism: Triticum aestivum (assembly GCF_018294505.1). Lineage (NCBI taxonomy): Eukaryota > Viridiplantae > Streptophyta > Magnoliopsida > Poales > Poaceae > Triticum > Triticum aestivum. Next base: position 203,565,576 of record NC_057809.1, read on the forward strand.
TTGTGACGAGAACATTGTTCTTGGTGCCTCCTGACATTTAGGGGTTGTAGCAGTGTCCAGGGGAGTTGAGCTCCGGGGTGTTGTCGTCACAATTATATCATTGCAGTTCTGGAATACCTGAGTTTCGCCGACATCGAAAATCTCTTTTATGTAGTTGTTGGTGAGATAACCTCGACGCCACCCAGTACTGGGGCGAGAGTTCGGGAGTATTGCCATAACTCGTATAATGGATGCTTTTCGAAGGTTGAGGTAAATGATTTCCAAAGGTTTCTTGGTTATGTGTTGAAGGATGGATACAACTGGATGTAGGATTTGCTAGTTTGGGTGACATATTATGCTTCCCCTGTATCCCCAACACCTGATTGCATAACTAGAAAGTTTCGGGAGTTTATAAGCGGGAATTCAAGTAGCTCTTAGGATATCTTTCTGACAGATGCATGATACGAGATTGGGGTTCGCCGTCTAGTGGTACGCCTATCCACGGTTGGTTTTATAGTGGTCTCGTTGTGTCTTAAAGAGTCCTTGGTTATGCTGACTCGGGGACGCTTCGTATGTCATGTGCACTGCTTTGTACATGATGGTGCTGTATGATTGAGCCTGTGTGGGCCCCACCATGAAAACTTCGGATGAAATCTCTATCATATGTTTGTTCCGGCTTATTCTGCAAGCCAATCCTTTGTTTTGTTTTGGTTTGTGGTATTCGAGTTGCTTCGAAGTCAAGTGTTGATTCCATACCTTTTCCAAGTGATGTTCTCATATTTCTATGTGAATACTAATCCTTCATGATAATTGAGATTGTCATGTCAATTCTTTTCAACCGGCGTGTTTCTCTTCAAGTGGATCCGTTCATTTCAACATCCGCAAGGTCAACTCAAAGTCTTCTCAATGTTGTTTGTTTCATCCGTCCTAAGTTGTCTTTGTTTTCCCTCCCTCCCACCCTTTTTCTTCAAGGACTCAGATTTCTTAATCAAGTATCCATCTTATTGATGAGAAGTCTTTCCATTGTTTTCCGTCAATATTCTTATCCGGTGATTCTCAGGAAGATACTAACGGAGGTTAAGTTCATCATTCTTTGTTCTTTTCCTTCTCCGGTGGTTTCAATGCAAGCTTTCGGTGTCGATCATATCTTTTTCTTTGGTTCACATGCTTTCCATGTTGGAAGTCCTTACCGAAGACTCTCTTATTTATTCACCTCTCGCTTCGTGTGTGTTGCAGCCCAACAACCCTCCAAAGTGGCCCCAAACCCATCCAAACCCCCTCCATCCTCTCGGTCGTTCGATCACGATCGCGTGGCCGAAAACCGCACTCCATTTGGACTCTCCTAGCCCCCTCTACCTATATATATATGTGCCCCTCTCCGAAATTCGCGGTCTAACCCTAGGCTTTTCCCTCCTCGCGCCACCGGACATGTCCATCCGCGCCGGACATGTCCACCGGACACATCGCTCCGTCCAATGAGGTCGTGCCACGTCACCGCGCTGCCTCCCTCCTCCACCCACAGCGCAGCACGCGTCTTCCCCGGCCTCCCCACCGCACCGCGGCCCGCCGAGCCCGACCGAGGCCCTCCCGGCCCGGAGCCGCCGCCGCCGCCTCCCGCGCGGGCC